>NC_083573.1:27282590-27300090 GCF_027579695.1 Neoarius graeffei | reverse complement strand
GCTTCCCCTAAAATTCTCTCCCCAAACTGCGGCATCTATGACATTGAATTCTCATTAAAACAATAACTTGCATGACATAATATATGCCCAAGATTGTATTTACATTCATAACTATCCTGTAACTTATTTGAGTGATGTCTGACGAATTTGCAGTTCGCTACGAGAATCACCTTTGCTGCCAGGCTGTAACCAACGTTGCCAGATACTGCTGACGTTTTCCAGCCAAAATATGTTCAAAACCCGCAAAAATGCACTTAAAACCTCCCAATCTGGCAACACGCTGTAACCTCTCTTATTTCAATGGGCTCTATGGCTGGCAGCCGGGTATCCGTTGCAGTCTATGAGAGGGCTCTGAGCAGCCAATTTCGGCTAGTTGTTATTGGTTAAAATCGACAAAATCGTCACTTCCAGGGATGCCGGGCTTCTCTGGGACTAAACGAGACAGTGGGAGGGACAAGAAGCCGGGCTGATGAAGGATTATTGGAGGTAGTGAGGAGGGCGGGCTCTGTACTTCGGCGTCGGCGAGGAACACGGAAGTATGATCAGTCCCTAGCGGATGTTGAGAAAGTGTAGTCGTGTGCCAAAGTGCTGTTCGAATTTCTTTTCATATAAATGTTTCTTCTCATTGATGTCTCTGTACATTACTCTGTAAATAAATGTAAATATTACTCGTTGTGCTCCGTTAACTTTCATCCATTCTATCAGTTTGATCATTCACGAATTCACTCGTTTATTTCATTTGTAGTTCAATCTGGGTGTAGGCTAGCTTGAGGCTTATTGGGATCTGCAGTACTAGCTGCTAAAAGAAATTGGTGAAGTCTCTGGAAAGCACAACCAGCTAGTATGACAGGGTCACAGACCATTAAATGGAATGGAAAAGGAGCGGAGGGCAGAATTTGTGCATAAATAGTGTGCATCATATAATGTTCATGAATCTGAAGTGTGTATATTGTTCAGTAATGTTAAGAGAATGGTGCACTGCAAAAAGTAAAATCTAACCAAGATTAAATATCTTAAATCAAGACAAAATATGTTTGTTGTTTGTCTGCCAAGATAATTCTCCTTTCCAGGCAGGTTTTGTGCAAGAGTATTTCACTTACTTTAAGCATTTTTTCCCTCAATTATCTTAATAAGGTATTATAACTTGTTATTGAGATTTTATTACTGGTTATGAGTAAGTTTTGTCTTAAAATGAGAATTACCATAATTTCATCGGTGTTATATTAACCATGACAAGTTTGTCAAAGTCAGAATTTCTTATTTCAAGCATCTTATCCTTTCTTTTAATCTCTTAACACAAAACAGATAACTAAATTAAATGAATTGTTGTATTGTCAATCTGGCAACAAAAATAGGCTACAAAATGGATTGGTTTGTTGTTTTGATTTTGACTTATTTGGCGGTCTCAGTTGGTATAAACACTTACTTAAACAGAGCACACCAATACGCCCAGATGAAATAGTCAAACTGTTGGTTGGGGGACAAAGTATCTAGCATGTTAAAATGAGTAGTACAACTTTACTTGTTTTTAGTATAAATACACTAGTTTTAAGACATCTGTGGGGTTTCTAAAGCTAGATATATTTACTTGTTTTTTAAAAATCTTGCCAAGTCAAATTTTCTTGTTCTGTTGGCAGATACTTTTGCTTATTTTAAGTAGAATATTCCTAATTTTATTACTTTTTTTTCTTGTTTTTGTAAGCCAGGTTTTTGCAGTGTGGGCTCTGTGTTATAGGTTATACCTGGGTATAATATTCAAGGTTCTGTGTGTTGCATAGCCTACCTGGTTATGAATTTCCAGACTGTGTTGCAGAAGATGTTCAAGGATGTGTTGCACAGCTGGGTGTTGTGTTAAAGACTCTGTGTTGCATATCAGGGTATGATTGTTCAAAGCTCTTCGTTGAACAGCCAGTGATTTTTGGATGTTTGATATTTTTGATTAAGGATATGAGGCACTAGCCTGGCAAGCCAGACTATAACATGAAATGTACAAGCAAAAATACTTTCTGCCACTAGGTAGGGTTGTCTAGTTCACTATGCTAATGGGGCACACCTTTCTATGCTTTGATATCCGGCCTACAGGTTTTACGATGAATACGTAAAATGAGCTTCCCCTGTTTTAAAAACCAGCAGCCGCCACTGTTAAAGAAGAATAAAGTTAATGTTTTGGAATGGCCAAGTCAAAGTCCTGACCTTAATCCAATCGAAATGTTGTGGAAGGACCTGAAGCGAGCAGTTCATGTGAGGAAACCATCCAACATCACAGAGTTGAAGCTGTTCTGTATGGAGGAATGGACTAAAATTCCTCCAAGCCGGTGTGCAGGACTGATCAACAGTTACCGGAAATGTTTAGTTGCAGTTATTGTTGCACAAGGGGGTCACACCAGATACTGAAAACAAAGGTTCACATACTTTTGCCACTCACAGATATGGAATATTGGATCATTTTCCTCAATAAATAAATGACCATGTATCATATTTTTGTCTCATTTGTTTAACCGGGTTCTCTTTATCTACTTTTAGGACTTGTGTGAAAATCTGATGATGTTTTAGGTCATATTTATGCGTAAATATAGAAAATTCTAAAGGGTTCACAAACCTTCAAGCACCACTGTATTTAATGTTAAGAATGTATCTTTTTTATTTTTTCAAGAATTATTATTATTATTATTATTATTATTATTATTATAGCATTTTTCACAAATTGCTACTGTCATTTTGCCGGTTTGTTTACATTCTAAGCAGAAATGTTTATTATTGAATTTGCAAAAAATAAAAATAATAATGCTTTGTTTCTCAAAATCCAATGAATGTGGCTAGAATAAAACAGTTATTCCACTCAATCTTGTCATACATAGCTTATAGCCGACTCGGCACTATGCGCCTCATTGGCTATCAGCTCATGTATGACTTGATTTTGTTGAATAAGTGGTGTATATATATATATATATATATATATATATATATATATATATATATATATATATATATATATATATATATATATATATATATATATATATATATTAAAGATGGGCGGCACGGTGGTGTAGTGGTTAGCGCTGTCGCCTCACAGCAAGAAGGTCCTGGGTTCGAGCCCCGGGGCCGGCGGGGGCCTTTCTGTGTGGAGTTTGCATGTTCTCCCCGTGTCCGCGTGGGTTTCCTCCGGGTGCTCCGGTTTCCCCCACAGTCCAAAGACATGCAGGTTAGGTTAACTGGTGACTCTAAATTGACCGTAGGTGTGAATGTGAGTGTGAATGGTTGTCTATGTGTCAGCCCTGTGATGACCTGGCGACTTGTCCAGGGTGTACCCCGCCTTTCGCCCGTAGTCAGCTGGGATAGGCTCCAGCTTGCCTGCGACCCTGTAGAAGGATAAAGCGGCTAGAGATAATGAGATGAGATGAGATGAGATGAGACATTAAAGATGGTGCCGCAAGACTGGCAGCTAGTTGCAGTATCTCCGAGCGTGTTTGTGTGTTTTGGTATGTTTTTGCACTTTTTTCGTGTTTCTTTCTGCACTAGTCTCAGTCGGAAGTGTGCACCTAGGGATGTACTACTCGTGAGACTGTGCATTTGTATTTTTCTCTTTTTCTTTCTGGGGCTACTTAAATCGGCATCAGCGGACCCTTTCAGCCACGGCTCCATTGTTTACACTCGGGAGCAGCTGTTAGCACTGTGCAACACCAAGGTACTCCCTGTGGAAAGACCGGTGATCCCCGCAGAATTAAGGAGAAGGAGAAGGGAATGCAGAGCTGGAATGAAGTGCCGGGAGAAGAAAAGATGGTATAAACCATGCATACCGTCTGTCATCATGGGAAACATAAGATCTCTCCCTAATAAGATGGATGAGCTAACGGCGCTAATCAGGCTGCAGAGGGAGTACCAGAAGTGTAGCCTTATGTGCTTCACAGAGACTTGGCTGAATGAACTCTCACTGGACTCACACGTCACTCTGGACGGTTTTCAACTTGTGAGAGCAGACAGGAAAGCCAAGGAGAGCAGTAAGAGGAAAGGAGGGGGTATAGCAATGTTTGTGAATGACAGATGGTGTAACCCGGGACACATCAGGGTAAAGGAGCAGTACTGCAGTAAAAACATTGAACTGCTAGCAGTTAGCATTCGGCCATATTACCTCCCGAGGGAATTCTCACACGTTATCGCAATAACTGTGTACATCCCCCCGGCGGCCAATGCTGCTGCAGCCTGTGAGCTCTTACACACTACAGTGTCAAAGCTTCAGACATCGCACCCACAGTCCCTGCTCCTAATCTCCGGTGACTTCAATCATGCTTCCCTGTCCTCCACTCTCCCAACCTTCACTCAGTATGTGAAATGCCACACCAGAGACAATAGAACTTTGGATTTAATGTATGTCAACACCAAAGACGCATATAGTTCATCACCCCTCCCCCTGCTAGGCCGTTCTGACCACAATCTGGTTCACTTGTCCCCTACATACATACCTATGGTGAATAAACCACCCACCATGAGGTATGTAGGGAGCCGGTCTGAGGAGACCAGTATGGCACTGAGGGACTGCTTTGACACCATGGACTGGGATGCGTTGTGTGAACCTCACGGGGATGACATTGATAGCCTGACAACCTGCACCATGGATTACATTAATTTCTGTGTTGAAAACATTGTGCCAGTCAGGAAGGTATGGTGTTTTCCCAACAATACACCCTGGGTGACCTCTGAACTAAAAGCCCTATTAAATGAGAAGAAGAGGGTTTTTAAATCTGGCAACAAGGAGGAGATGAGGAGAGTGCAGAGGGAGCTGAAGAGGAGGATAAGGAGAGGCAAGGACAGCTACAGGAAGAAGCTGGAGGAGTGCCTCAAGGGGAGCAACACCGGAGAGGTATGGAGAGGCCTGAAAACCATCTCTGGCCACACAAAGGACAGTGGGAGGGGCCCTGTATCTGGGGGCCAGGACTGGGCAAATGAGTTGAATCTCTTTTTCAACAGATTTGACTGTGCCACCCCACCCTCCCCCACTCACCATAGTCCTGACATGTCTGTGATATCACTCCACCACCACCCCCTCCCCTCATAATACCTCTGACACCAACAGCTCCCTCCTCACACCACATCACCCCCCTCCGCTCCCTGCAAGACCAATCCACACACTCCACCCCCGACCTCACACTACAGGAGTCACACCTCGGCTACACCCCTAGCCTCTCCATAACAGCTGATCAGGTGTTGAAGGAGCTGAGGAGAATCAAGACGAGGAAAGCTGTTGGCCCTGATAGTATCAACTCCAGACTGCTTAAGGACTGTGCAGATCAGCTCTGTGGGATACTTCTGTACATTTTCAACCTGAGCCTCAGTCTGGAGAGAGTTCCACTTTTGTGGAAAACATCATGTGTGGTTCCAATTCCCAAGACTGTGCACCCCAGGGAGCTCAACCACTTTAGGCCAGTAGCATTAACATCTCACCTAATGAAGACAAAGGAGGTGGTGATCGATTTCAGAAGGACGGCTCCTCAAATTGCAACAGTGAACATCCAGGATTTGGACATTGAGATCATGGAGGAGTACAAATACCTGGGTGTTCACCTCAACAACAAACTGGACTGGACTAACAACACAGATGTCCTGTACAAGAAGGGCCAAAGTTGTCTCCACCTGTTGAGAAGACTGAGGTCTTTTGGTGTGTGCAGGACACTGCTTAGGATTTTTTATGACTCTGTGGTGGCATCAGCGATTTTCTACGCTGTGGTCTGTTGGGGCTGTGGAAGTTCAGAGAGGGACAGGAAGAAACTTAATAAACTGGTCAGAAGGGCTGGCTCAGTCTTGGACTGTCCTCTGGACTCCATTGAGGAGGTGGGTGAGAGGAGGATGTTAGCCAAGCTGACATCAATCATGGATAACCCCTCTCACCCCCTACATGAGGCTGTGGGGGCTTTAAGCAGCTCTTTTAGTAGTACACTGCTACACCCACGGTGTAAGAAGGAGAGATACCGCAGGTCATTCATACCTGCTGCTATCAGACTGTATAACACCCACAACTTGTAATGTAGCACCAATAACCTGTTTGTCGTTATATTTGCACTACTTCACCACTACTACCTCTGCCATCTCTCATCGATGCAATTATTATATGCAATAATATAGGTCTTAAACTATTTTTATACATACTTGTATATATACAGAGTCTATCTGTAATGTGCAATTTTTCTGAGCCTCTCAATAAGGCAATATTTCTATACTTTTTCACGGTAGATAATGCAAATAGTCCTCTGTATTTAATCTTTCGTTTGTCTAATTTTTATTTCAGTTTTATTTGTTACTCCTCTACACCTCTCTGACCACTATTTTGTTCAGTTCAGGGTGAGCCTACCAGAACCAACCTCTGCCCCAACCCCGATGGTTTCCTTTTGCCGCAACCTCCGCAATCTGTCTCCAACCCACTTTTCCTCTCTTGTAGCGTCTGCTCTTCCACCGTCTAGCACATTTTCCTCACTGGAGGTAAATGATGCCATTGAGGCCTTGTGCTCTACACTGAGCTCTTGTCTGGATAGGCTGCGTCCCCTATCCACCAGACCTACTCGATCCTTCCAGTCCCACCCTTGGCTTGATGATTCCCTCCGGTCGCTGCGTGTCAACCTCAGAGCTGCCGAGAGAAAATGGCACAAAACGAAAGGTCCTTGTGACTTGAATACATTCCAGTCGCTGCTATCATCTTTCTCATCCAGTGTCACTGCTGCAAAAAAAGCTTTCTACATTGACAAAATTCAGAATGCCACTGACACCAGGAAATTATTCTCCACCTTCAAAACTCTACTAAACCCTCCACTGCCACCACCCATTACCAACCTGACAGCAGATATTTTTGCTTCATTTTTTTGTTGACAAAGTGGCCACCATCAGCAGCCAGTTTACTGAATCGCTCACTAACCCAATATGCAGAAGTCCTACTGCATCTTTTTCTTCATTTACCCCTCTTACCGATAGTGATGTGTCCAAACTCCTTACATGTAGCCGCCCTACTACATGTCTACTGGACCCTATCCCAACCAACCTCCTGCTATCCATAGCTCCCATTGTTATAGCAGCAATCACACGTGATTAATGCTTCACTGACATCAGGAATATTTCCTACTGCATTTAAACAGGCTCAGGTAATACCATTACTCAAAAAACCTTCTCTTGCTCCCATTCAAGTGGAGAACTATCGGCCGGTCTCTCTTCTCTGATTCCTTTCTAAGACCATTGAAAGGGCAGTTTTCAAACAGGTCACAGAATTCCTCTTCCAAAACAACCTCCTTGACTCCAACCAATCTGGTTTTAAAAGAGGCCACTCCACTGAAATGGCTTTGTTGTCTGTGACTGAAGCCCTAAAAGAAGCCAGGGCGGCTATGAAGTCCTTGGTACTCATCCTGCTTGACCTATCAGCTGCATTCAACACAGTTAATCACAGAATCCTATTAAATATACTCTCAAATATGGGCATCACAGGTAAAGCACACTCCTGGATTGAATCCTATCTCACAGAGAGGTCATTCAAAGTGTCCTGGTTAGGGCACAGATCTGAACCACACCTCTTTGTCACAGGGGTGCCCCAAGGATCAGCCATGTATACCACCTCATTGGGCCAGATCATCCACTCACATGGCTTCTCATATCACTGCTATGCTGATGATACCCAGCTCTATCTTTCATTCCCACCTGACGACCATACGGTCTCAGCGTGAATCTCAGATTGTCTCTCTGATATATCTGCATGGATGAAAGACCATCACCTCCAGCTAAACCTCTCAAAAACTGAACTACTGGTCTTCCCTGCCAAGCCAACCATACATCATAACATCTGTATCAAGACTGACTCCTTAGCTCTTGCTCCTACTAAAGTAGCAAGGAACTTAGGTGTCATGATTGATGATCAGCTGACCTTCAAAGATCATGTTGCCTCTGTAGCCCGGTCTTGCTGCTTTACATTATTTAATATAAGGAAGATTAGACCATATTTAACCCAACAGGCCACCCAACTGCTGGTACAAACAATGGCCATCTCCTGCCTTGACTACTTCAATGCCCTTCTAACAGGCCTCCCAGCCTGTGGTGTGAAGCCACTTCAAATGGTCCAGAATGCAGCGGTGCGCCTGGTCTTCAATCAGCCCAAAAGGGCACATGTGACCCCTCTGCTAATTGAATTACATTGGTTACCCCTGGCTGCACGCATCAAATCCAAATCACTAATGCTAGCCTACAAAGTGCTTACTGGGTCTGCACCTAAGTAGGTGCAGACCCAGTAAGCACTTTGTAGGCTAGCATTAGTGATTTGGATTTGATGCGTGCAGCCAGGGGTAACCAATGTAATTTTGCTTCATTTTTTGTTGACAAAGTGGCCACCATCAGCAGCCAGTTTACTGAATCGCTCACTAACCCAATATGCAGAAGTCCTACTGCATCTTTTTCTTCATTTACCCCTCTTACCGATAGCGATGTGTCCAAACTCCTTACATGTACTGTAGCCATCCTACTACATGTCTACTGGACCCTATCCCAACCAACCTCCTGCTATCCATAGCTCCCATTGTTATAGCAGCAATCACACATGTGATTAATGCTTCACTGACATCAGGAATATTTCCTACTGCATTTAAACAGGCTCAGGTAATTCAAGTGGAGAACTATCGGTCGGTCTCTCTTCTCTGATTCCTTTCTAAGACCATTGAAAGGGCAGTTTTCAAACAGGTCACAGAATTCCTTGAGTGCTCTAATAAAGGCTAAGGTTACTCTTTCTCAACTCCGGATATCAAAAGAACGCCGTTTGGCAGTTCCAGCACAGCGCACAAGACAATCCAGACTCTTTTCATGTGTCGTCCCACACTGGTGGAATGACCTACCGAGCGCTACCAGAGCAGGGGCGTCCCTGTCTGTCTTCAAGAAACTCTTGAAGACCCAGCTCTTCAGAGAACACCTCCTGTCCTGCACTTAGACTTTACACCCCCCCCTCCACTGCACTCATCTTGCACTTGATTCCACTTTTGCACTCACACTCTAAGCCCATGTTTACATTAGACCGTATCAGCGGATCATCAGATTAACGTTTTTAAAACGATTAGTGTGCACACAGCAACAGCAATACACGATTTGCGTGCACATAGCAACGCCAATACATGGATACGCTCGGCTCCGCAGGCATCCTGCGCTCCAAATCACTCCACCCTGAACAGCGAGTGCCCTCTGGAGGGTGCGCACTCCGGCCCTGCGCAGCTCACACAGCGCGCGAGTGAAGTGCACAAGCCACGATTCGGGACTGAGACGCTGTGTGTGTGATCCCAGCGCATATCACTTACTACTTGCAAGTGGAAGGATGGCAAGCCTAAAGACAATCATAACTACACAATGGGGCAGTATTTGCATCAGTATTTGCAGTATTTTCATACTTTTATACTCTTTAATGAAAGGTGATACAAGGCGGAAGTCCGCGCCGTTTTTCAGCAGTCGCGTCACATGACCAACGCCAGCGAATCAGGAAGGTGGATGTCACAGTGACGTTGTCCAATGAGACGCCAGCTAGAGCTCAGCACAGCGTATCCGCGTATTCTGAATGTTTACACAGCACCGGAGCTGACACGATCTAGATTGAATACGTGGACGCTGGCGGATTCCCTCATTCCGGGGTTTCCAGGCGGTTTAATGTAAACGGACAGTGCATCCGTGAAGAAAATGAGACAGATACGGTCTAATGTAAACGTAGCCTAAAGCTCCCTTTAGTGATATTTCTTTTAAGACTTCTTCTATGTAGCTTGATTGTTAATTCTCTTTTTGTAAGTCGCTTTGGATAAAAGCGTCTGCTAAATGAATAAATGTAATGTAATCTGTATGACATTTTCTTGCTACTGTAACATGTGAATTTCCTGATGTGGGATGAATAAAGTGAATCTAATCTAATCTAATACAGTATATATACAGTATACAGACACACATACACGTATACATTTTATATATATATATATATATATACACACACACACACACACACAAAAGGCGGCACAGTGGTGTAGTGGTTAGCGCTGTCGCCTCACAGCAAGAAGGTCCAGGTTCGAGCCCCGTGGCTGGCGAGGGCCTTTCTGTGCGGAGTTTGCATGTTCTCCCTGTGTCCGCGTGGGTTTCCTCCGGGTGCTCCGGTTTCCCCCCACAGTCCAAAGACATGCAAGTTAGGTTAACTGGTGACTCTAAATTGACCATAGGTGTGAATGTGAGTGTGAATGGTTGTCTGTGTCTATGTGTCAGCCCTGTGAGGACCTGGCGACTTGTCCAGGGTGTACCCCACCTTTCGCCTGTAGTCAGCTGGGATAGGCTCCAGCTTGCCTGTGACCCTGTAGAACAGGATAAAGCGTCTACAGATAATGACATGAGATGTGATATATATATATATATATATATATATTACACACACATATACATATATATATATATATATATATATATATATATATATAGTGATGTCCCGAGAGGCTGCGTCGTGGAGGGGTGCTATATTCTACGTAGATGGCTCCAACAACAAGCAGCTATAACTCCATCTGGTGGTGGAGTTGGGAACTTCACCCCTCAGCACACAACACGGCGACACACCTGTGGCCAATGAGGGCCTAATGAGCAAGACGGCTTTGTGAGAGCTCAAAACTCTCAGGGTGAATGTGGAGTGGAGAGGAGAGAGGTGCATGGACTCTCTTTGCTGAGTGGATCATGCTGGATGGAGTATTCATTTGAAATGCTTATCTGGAATTCTTACCTGAGGGATTCGTCACTGAAATACTTACCTGTGTTATGAACGCCTATGACTGGACTGCCACCGGGCTGAAGACTACAGGGATTGTTGACTGGACTCGAAGTAAGCCCAAAGATTTTGTTTGTTCTGTGAAAAGGATCTTGGACTGAAGGAAGCCTGCCTATGATTTCGTTATTCTAAAGCCAGAGACATTGTTTGAGTTTGACTTTTGGGAATCCACCCTCGTTTGAACATTGGAATTTGAGATACCTTTTCTGTTTAATCTCCTGGCATAACATTAAAAATCTTGATTTATTCTAACCTTTGTGTCCTTGCACTAATTGAAGGGTCCTGCTGAGAGCCAGTCAACCTCTCGTGACATCACATATGGTGGAGAATGTGGGCACTTCAATCATCTGTAATAGTGCAGGTACGAGAAGGACACTGAACATTCGATTACTCAATTCTCACAGTTAGCCATAGCCCCTCCCCATAACAAGATGGAGGAAGTTTTGAAGGCCCTTGTTGCAGGCCAGCAAGCCCAGATTCAGGCGAGTGTGGCCCTCCTGGAGGAACAAAGGAAAGCCAACCAACTGAAGGCAGAGGAGTTGCAGCTACAGAACAGGATGGCTGTTTGGAGTGTTGGCCCAATAAAGGCAAGTAACTTTATCTCCAAAATGGGGGCCACAGATGATGTTGAGGCATACTTGCACACCTTTGAAGCCATGGCCACGAGGGAAGGATGGCCCAAGACACAGTGGGTTGGACTGTTAGCCCCATTCTTAACGGGAGAATCGCTGAACGCTGTCTGAGACCTACCCCCCGACAAGACTACGAACTATGATGCTCTGAAGACTGAGATCCTCAGCAGACATGGGCTCACCAAGTTCGGTATGGCTCAACGCTTCCACAGCTGGACCTTCCAAGCAGACCAGGCTCCCCCGTGCGCAGCTTCACGAACTTTCAAGAATCGCGAGGAGATGGCTGGAACCTGAAAAAAACCAAAGTGGCTGCAGTAGTGGAGGCCGTGGTCGTGGATCACTACATTCGAGCCCTGCCATATGAGGCGAAGCGCTTCATCAGCCAACAAGCCCTAACCACAGTGGAACTGACTGTTGAAGCTGTGGAAAGGTACCAGGCCACAACAGAAATGCTCCGTGCTTCCAGGAAGGACCCCAGGACTGTGCCCCTGCTGCCAACAGGGGGAGGCCACCCCAAAAACCCCAAGGGGTCCAGCCCAGCCACAGCAGGACCTGGCTATGCTCCAGGGGGAGCCAGAAGCTGGCCAGGTCCGGTTAGAATTCCCCGTGATGGTGACACCCGACAACGCTTCTGGTGTGGGGGTATGGGACACATGTCTTGGCAGTGTGGGAAACCAGTGGACGAGCCTATGCCCACTGCAGGGTCCTCCAGCTCACCATCCGCCCAGCTGTTTGCATCACTCGCCGGGGCTGCAGATGGGCCCCCAGATTGACCCCCCACCTGCCCAGTGACGGTGAATTGCCATGATGTCGAAGCATTGTTAGATTCGGGTAGTCGGGTCACCTTGGTGCATAAGGACCTGGTGGATCCATCGTGTCTGACCACTGACAAAGTTCTCCCAGTTTCCTGTGTCCATGGAGACACCAAAGAATACCCCACCACTGAACTAAAAGTGACCACCACCAGGGGGACTATACATACGAGGGTGGGAGTGGTTGATTCCCTCCCTGTTCCTGTTCTGATTGGGCGAAATTGCCCAGCCTTCCACCTGCTGTGGAGAGAGACCCAGCAGAGGCCAGCCTGGGTACCCCGCAGTCAGAGGGGTAAGACTAGCCCTGCAAACACACAAGTGCAACCCGCACAGCCACTCGTCCCCGCGTTTGCTCTCGCAGGGATGCCAGGCACCCAGGCCGACACAGAGACTGGCCCGGACACTGGAGAAGGGAATGTGGCCCCGGAAAGCTCTCTGAGCTCCAACGAGGAAGATACCCCGGGCATCGAGGAGCTTCCCCCCTCACAGGCCAGTATGGTACTGCCCAGTTGCAGGATCCCACACTTGCAAATGCCTTAAGAAATGTGCAGGTGCTAGAGGGTGTACTGCTAGGGGGTAGAGCAAGCCCTACATACCCCCATTTCGCAATTATACGTGGTCTACTGTATCAGGTGGTGAAGAAAAATGATGAAGTGCATGAACAGCTCCTTGTACCACAGCCCCACCGGGCGACTGTGCTCAATCTGGCACACACACATCCACTGGGGGCCCACCTAGGTGTAGAGAAGACAAAAGAGAGGCTCTTGCAGCGTTTCTTCTGGCCTGGAGTGCACAAGGAAACAGAGAATTACTGTCATAGTTGCCCAGAATGCCAGAAGGTGGTGCCTAAGCCCCCATACCATAACCCGCTCATCCCCTTATCAATTATCGAAACTCCTTTTGAGAGGATTGGACTGGATATAGTTGGTCCTTTGCCAAAAAGCTCCAGGGGGCACCAGTGCATCCTGGTCATCCTGGACTATGCGACCCGGTACCCTGAGGCCATCCCCCTGAGGAAGGCAACCTCCAAACAAATAGCCAAGAAGCTGTTCCTCCTCTCCACCAGTCGAGGAATTCCAAAGGAGATATTGACGGACCAAGGCAGCCCGTTCATGTCCAGGGTGATGAAAGAACTGTGTGCCCTGTTGAAGATCAAACAGTTGCAAACATCTGTCTACTACCCCCAGACAGATGGATTGGTCGAACATTTTAACAGGCCTCTGAAGTCAATGCTGAGGAAGGCGGTTGAAGAGGATGGGTGGAACTGGGACCAGCTGCTGCCATACCTGTTGTTTGCAGTGAGAGAGGTACCCCAATCTTCTACTGGCTTTTCGCCTTTTGCTTTCTCACAGACCCAGAGGGCTGCTGGACATTGCCAAGGAGGCTTGGGAGGAGCAACCCAGCAGACAGCGGACCCTGATCGAGCATGTCAGGGCCATGAAGGAGAGAATGAGGGCCGTCTACCCGATAGTGCGTGAACACATGGAGACTGCTCAACGGCATCAGCAGGCCTCCTACAACTGACCTGCCCAGCCAAGAGAGTTTAAGCCGGGGGACAGAGTGCTGGTCCTGGTGCCGACCATGGAATGTAAGTTCCTGGCAACCTGGAAAGGACCGTATGAGGTCATCAAGCGGGTAGGAGAGGTGAATTATAAGGTGAGACAGCCCGATAAAAGAAAACCTGAGCAGATATATCACGTTAACCTCTTGAAAAAATGGCATGCCAGGGAGGCATTGTTCAGCTGTTTGCCCCCAACAGAGTCCAAAGAACCCGCCAGAGAGGAGGTTCAGGTGGGGCCAGGCCTATCCCCACATCAGTGGCAGATGACCCTAGAGCTGATGGACCGCAACCAAGACATCTTTTCCTCACTCCCCGGGCACACAGAGGTGGTCCAACACGAGATCCACACCGTCCCTGGCCGAACAGTGACCCAGCGTCCCTATCATGTGCTGGAGGCTCACAAGGTGGCTATCCAGGAGGAGGTGAGAAAGATGCTAGAGCTGGGAGTCATCGAAGAGTCCAAAAGTGCCTGGGCAAGCCCCATTGTCCTGGTTCCCAAACCAGATGGGTCGGTGAGATTTTGTAATGATTATCGCAAATTGAATGGTCCAACACGAGATCCGCACCGTCCCTGGCCGAACAGTGACCCAGCGTCCCTATCATGTGCTGGAGGCTCACAAGGTGGCTATCCAGGAGGAGGTGAGAAAGATGCTAGAGCTGGGAGTCATCGAAGAGTCCAAAAGTGCCTGGGCAAGCCCCATTGCCCTGGTTCCCAAACCAGACGGGTCGGTGAGATTTTGTAATGATTATCGCAAATTGAATGAGGTGTCAGAGTTTGATTCATACCCTATGCCCCGTGTCGATGACTTAGTAGACTCCTTAGGACATGCCCAGTTTCTCACCACTCTGGACCTTACTAAAGGCTACTGGCAGGTGCCCCTGACTCCAGCGTCAAAGGAGAAGATGGCCTTTGCCACACCAGAAGGTCTCTACCAATACACACGGCTTCCGTTTGGTCTGCATGGAGCGCCGGCCACATTCCAGTGCTTAATGGATCGGGTCCTTGCTCCCCACAAGAGGTATGCAGCTGCATTTTTAGATGATGTTGTCATTCAAAGTCCGGATTGGGACAGTCATTTACCCCATGTACAAGCTGTGCTTGATTCCCTCAGAGATGCAGGTCTGACGGCAAACCCAAAAAAATGCAGGCTGGCCTTCACTGAAACCAATTACCTGGGGTACACCGTTGGCCGGGGACTGGTCAAGCCACAGGAAACGAAGCTGCGGGCCATACAGGACTGGCCGCGACCCCTCACAAAGAAGCAGGTGAGGTTGTTTTTGGGCTTAGCCGGCTACTACCGGCGTTTTATTGCCAATTTTGCCTCCATTGCTGCACCCCTGACAGATCTGACAACCAAATGGCACTCAAGAATGGTGAAGTGGAATCCCACGGCGGAGGCAGCCTTCATCAACCTGAAGCAGGTCCTCTGTTCCAGTCCGGTTCTGGTGGCACCAGACTTCAAGAGGGAGTTCGTGGTTCAGACAGACACTTCAGAGGTGGGGCTGGGAGCTGTACACGCTCAAGTGCATGAAGGTGAGGAACATCCCATCCTATACCCAAGCAGAAAACTACTCCCAAGAGAGAAGAACTATTCAACGGTTGAAAAGGAGTGTCTCGCCATTACCTGGGCCCTGGAATCCTTACGAGATATTACCTCCTGGGCCGGCGTTTCATGGTGATCTCTGACCACGCCCCTCTGCAGTGGATGGCCAAGAACAAGGAGACAAACAGTAGGGTTACCGGATGGTTTTTAAGCTTGCAAGTGTTTAACTTCTCTGTTGTCCACAGGGCTGGCAGGCGCCATGGCAATGCAGATGCCCTGTCATGGCGAGATGCCCTCTTCGTGACCTTCAGCCCGACTAGGACGTTGGTCCCGAGGGGGGGGGGGGGGGGGGGGGGGGGATGTGTGACGTCCCGAGAGGCTGCGTTGTGGAGGGGTGCTATATTCTATGTAGATGGCTCCAACAACAAGCAGCTATAACTCCATCTGGTGGTGGAGTTGGGAACTTCACCCCTCAGCACACAACACGGCGACACACCTGTGGCCAATGAGGGCCTAATGAGCAAGACGGCTTTGTGAGAGCTCAAAACTCTCAGGGTGAATGTGGAGTGGAGAGGAGAGAGGTGCATGGACTCTCTTTGCTGAGTGGATCCTGCTGGACGGAGGCATTTGAAATGCTTATCTGGAATTCTTACCTGAGGGATTTGTCACTGAAATACTTACCTGTGTTATGAACGCCTGCTACTGGACTGCCACTGGGCTGAAGACTACAGGGATTGTTGACTGGACTCAAAGTAAGGCCAAAGATTTTGTTTGTTCTGTGAAAAGGATCTTGGACTGAAGGAAGCCTGCCTATGATTTCGTTATTCTAAAGTCAGAGACATTATTTGAGTTTGACTTTTGGGAATCCACCCTCATTTGAACATTGGAATTTGAGATACCTTTTCTGTTTAATCTCCTGGCATAACATTAAAAATCTTAATTTATTCTAACCTTTGTGTCCTTGCACTAATTGAAGGGTCCTGCTGAGAGCCAGTCAACCTCTCGTGACATCACAAAATATATATAAAATTATACACACACACACACACACACACACAGTGGGGCAAAAAAGTATTTAGTCAGCCACCAATTGTGCAAGTTCTCCCACTTAAAAAGATGAGAGAGGCCTGTAATTTTCATCATAGGTACACTTCAACTATGAGACAGAATGGGGGGAAAGAATCCAGGAAATCACATTGTAGGATTTTTAATGAATTAATTGGTAAATTCCTTGGTCAAATAAGTATTTGGTCACCTACAAACAAGCAAGATTTCTGGCTCTCACAGACTTGTAACAACTTCTTTAAGAGGCTCCTCTGTCCTCCACTTGTTACCTGTATTAATGGCACCTGTTTGAACTCGTTATCAGTATAAAAGACACCTGTCCACAACCTCAAACAGTCACACTCCAAACTCCACTATGGCCAAGACCAAAGAGCTATCAAAGGACACCAGAAACAAAATTGTAGACCTGCACCAAGCTGGAAAGACTGAATCTGCAATAGGTAAGCAGCTTGGTGTGAAGAAATCAACTGTGGGAGCAATTATTAGAAAATGGAAGACATACAAGACCACTGATAATCTCCCTCGATCTGGGGCTCCACGCAAGATCTCACCCCGTGGGGTCAAAATCATCACAAGAACGGTGAGCAAAAATCCCAGAACCACACGGGGGGACCTAGTGAATGACTTGCAGAGAGCTGGGACCAAAGTAACAAAGGCTACCTTCAGTAACACACTATGCCGCCAGGGACTCAAATCCTGCAGTGCCAGATGTGTCCCCCTGCTTAAGCCAGTACATATCCAGGCCCATCTGAAGTTTGCTAGAGAGCATGTGGATGATCCAGAAGAGGATTGGGAGAATGTCATATGGTCAGATGAAACCAATATAGAACTTTTTGGTAAAAACTCAACTTGTCATGTTTGGAGGAGAAAGAATGCTGAGTTGCATCCAAATAACACCATACCTACTGTGAAGCATGGGGGTGGAAACATCATGCTTTGGGGCTGTTTTTCTGCAAAGGGACCAGGACGACTGATCCGTGTAAAGGAAAGAATGAATTGGGCCATGTATCATGAGATTTTAAGTGAAAACCTCCTTCCATCAGCAAGGGCATTGAAGATGAAATGTGGCTGGGTCTTTCAGCATGACAATG